>NW_024582061.1:14787723-14830986 GCF_017639235.1 Corvus kubaryi | reverse complement strand
AGAGCGGGGCGATCGCGGCGGGGGACGGCCGGGGCTCCGGCGGCGCGGATGGCGGAGGGCGGCCAGCCCCCGCAGCAGCAGCCACAGCCGCAGCTCCTGGCCGGCGGCGGCGCGGGGTCCGCCCGCGGCGTGAAGCGGGAGCCGGAGCTGGAGCAGCCCATGGCCGGCGGGGACGGCGCGGAGGGCGGCCACAGCAAGCGGCTGCGGACGGAGGCGGAGGCCGACGGCGGCGGCATGCAGGTAGCGGGCAGGGCCGGGCCGTCCCCGGCTCTCCCTCCCCGGGGCTCGGCCGGGCCGGGCCGCGTTGGATTTCGGTTTGCGGGATTCGGCGCGTTGCGCTCGGGCGTGCGGCCCTTTCCCCGCGGGCAGCGAGGCGAGCGGGGATCCCCCCGGGCTCCCCGACCCGAGCCGGGCGGCTCCCAGGGGCGCAGCCCAGCACGTGGGGCGGCGGCGCGGGGCCCTGGGGGAGCCGCCGCCGGGTCCGGCGCTCCGGGCACCGCCGGGCAGCGCGGGGAGGCCGCGGTGTCGGGGCCGGGCGCGGGGCAGCGGCAGCGGGTTTGCCCGCGGCTCTTGGGGCTTGTGTTAGGAGAAATCCCAGGTGCTGCCTGGGAAGGGGGAGAAGCGGGGTAGTGGGGCGTCTTCTAGGTTGGTTCAGGATCCCGCGTTTCTGTCGTCTCCTGCCAGCGCGGCTTGATCGTCCCCAAAACATCGCTTGTTCCAGGTGCATTGGCCTTTGTGTTTGTGGGGTGATGCTGCCAAGGTGTTTCTGCCTCCCTTTGTTTGGGTGTTGTGGAGGATTGTTTTATTATGGCAGTTGCACTGGTCTTTTCTGCTTGTGTCTCTCGTGATGAGTATGTCAAAGCTCTTTGGAAGCAGCGTGATTTATTCATCTGAACTTGTTTCTCTTCTCGCCCTTTTTCGGGTTGGTAAGTGCTCCTGGCTTTCCAAGGGAAGCATCCTGTTCTCTCCATGGTGCTTCTCATCACGATGCCAAATACTGGCCAACGCTCTTCCCTTTTTACTTCCCAGGCTGTCCCCAGTTTTCATGTTCTAGAATTGCTCTTCCTGCTTGCAGCAGGAAGGTTTTGTTTGTGGTTCTGTCTGATGTTTAGTCTTTCATGGTGGTCTCTCCACCACCCCACAGCATCATGTTTTCCCCAGTGTGATGGTGTGGCCTGAGCGGTTGCTGGAGCTTCGCATCCAAGTGCTGCTGCTTGTGCTCTCCCACGAGCCAGTGAAGATCCTGCTGTGCTCTTTTATCCCTTGAAGTAGTGTGTTCTCCCACATGTAGGTTTCAAGTATGACTCAGGCAATGTGTACAATTGCAAGGAGAAAGATGCTCAGCATCGAAGGAGTGTTTATACGGTGTGTCTTGCTAGGAGTTATGAATGAGTGCACAAACATGGTGACATGAAATTCTTCCAGCTCTTCAGAGTTGAACTGAGGCAGAGGTCCTGTGTAGTTACAGAAGATGCACCAGTTTACCCTGCATATAGTGGCTTAACTGATTGTTGTTGACGTAAACTGGGGTAAATCAACTGAAAATTGCCTAGGAAGGGACTTGGACTGGTTTAGCAAAAGTCTGATTTTTTTTGTTTGTTTTTAATTGCAAATGGGTGAAATTTCTCTACAGATAAAAGACTCCCCTCCTATATTTACATTTAAAAGTGCTTTGTTGTCTGTTCAATGAATAATGCAAGATAGTAAGATTGCAGCGTTCAGCCATGGGGCTGCAACAGTGTGTGTGTGCAGCAGTGTGTAGTGCTGGTGGTCATGATACTAGGGATTGATTGTGGAATTAACTAGCAGAAAGTTGGGGTCTATTTCTGTATCAGATAGTGGGAAGCAGTGGAGAAATTAGGTGAGGTGCAACGACTAGAGTCCAATTTTTAAGTGCGTCTGTAGTCGGTGTAGCTATTTTTCAGATTAGGGCACCCATATTGTACTTATTTGGCATTCTTAGTGTAATTGTAATCTTTCCATATGTATTTATATATGGAAAAGATTTTTCAGTCCTTTTATTATAAAAGATGAAAATAAACATGTATGTCTGTATGTATATATTTACAAATGTGTACCATTATTTGGATCTAGGTGATCTTCAAGGTTCTTTCTAACCCAAACCATTCTGTGATTCTATGTTCAGTATTTTCCCTTGACTTTTTTTAGTTTTTAAAGACTGTAGTTTATATATTTGGAGAATCTTCTCATGTCTGCACGCAAGCAGTACCAAATTTTAAGACAAACTTACAAATAATATCAGAGATAGGAAAAATGTGTTCTTTAATGTTTGGGAAATTCGTTATCTTTTTACTTAAAAGACAAAACACAAGGTTGCCTATCATGCGGATTTCTGTTCAGATAGTGCCTTCTTTTGAAGTACCTTATTTTAGAATAACGGGTTCTTTTTAGTAAATCCTCTATGTTTAACTGTATGTAATGCTTACAGGAGGAATAAAGAGCCTATTCTTTGATGGTTTTTTTTTCTCCCTCTCATATGTATTAGAGGCTTTCTGAAAGCTGGAAATAACACCAGCAACTGTTGTACCTTGTTTTTCCTGGAGATCCTGTCAATTTTCTACTTCCTGTTCCAGAGCCACAGGCTATTGCTGTGTAAACTTGGTGACCTCGTGTCTCTGGGCTGATAGCAAGGAATCACGGAATGCCATGCCCACCACCATTTCTTCTTTGCATAACCCCTACCTACCAGTGGCTCACGGTATAAACACAGCGTGTAATGCTGTAGAATCATTTAGCTGTAGAAATTACTAATGTAGCTGTAAAACTAATAGATTTTTTGGGAGCCTGTTAGTGTGACATATCAAAACTAGCCCAAAGGAAGATAAGATAGTAGCAAGTTATTAAGACCTTGGGGCAGAGGGTGCCTAAAAGCTTTGAGTAGCCCTTAAATCTGCTGGGCTTCTTGTTTACTGCTGTCTCAGGCCAGCATGCTCAGACAGCTTATGCAGTTAGGGTTTCATTATCTAATCCATCTTTGATCAGGCCGGATAAATGGTGTTTGGCCAGTGCTGATCTTGTTAGGAGGGTGGTGTAAAGCTGCTTGAGTTGGGATTGGGACAAATCGGATCATGGCTGCTATCTGCTTCTGGGACATATTTCAGTTAATCGTGGCGTGGGAGGAAAAGGTCTACCAGGAACTGCTGGTTTTTAGCTCCCTCTGTTCCATAAATGGCAAAAGTCAAATGCCACCTGGAATGTCACCTGGAAGTATTTGGATAGGTTTGTAAGCTTTGGAAGTAAAGGGTCCCAAAGGTATTGCTGCTTTTTAACTGTATAAATACTGGTAAGGAAATACCTCATGCTCTGTTTGCTGACTTGGATGGTTGAATCATTTGGATCAGCTTGCTGATCTGGGTAAAAATAATGCCTAGCACAGGGGAGAAGAGGAAAAAAAAAGAAAGTTATATTAGTCTAAGTCACTTGTGAAACTTCACTGAAATGCAGTTGTTGATGCAGCTGTATTTGCTTCTTGTCAGAAAACACTGACTGCTGCACAGATGGAAGAGAAAGTACCCTTGCAACAATCCCTCTCCTCCTCCATTCCTTGCATGATGAAAGATGAGAAGTGTTGTGGCTAGCTGGGAAGTGTCCCTTTCTCTTTAAAATTGCAGACAAGGGTGTAATTCCATGGTGCTCTTTTTGTCTTCCCCTTCCAGGTGCTAGGGGTGTACCAGACAGCTTACACTGCTGACAAAGTTACTAAAATACATTCCCTTTGCTTTGCATCGGGTTGGATAAGTTAATCAACTCCTCATTCAGTTCCCAAGCTGAATTTTGATTTAGCTTTTTTATGGGGTCTAGTTTGGTTAGAAAATTAAAATTACACCTGGTTATAATATATGGGCGGAATTAGATGTAAGGCGTGAACAGAGCTGATCCTTGTTCCTCTTTCATGAATGACTTGTGTGCTGAGTATCCCTGAGTATTTGGGAGAATTACTCTTCTTGCAGCCATGAGTGTGGCCAACTGGTCAGGACAGACAGTTAATGCAGCTGTGGTCTGTGCCTTGCCCAGTTCACATAAACCTTTAGTGGCAGCAATGAGTGGTGACTTTGTGTGTCATTCAGCCATGTCTGCACAGGGTTCATAAAGATGACTAGTGGTGTTGAGATCAGTCCCCTGTGACTAAACGATGATGTAATAGACGATAAGTCTTTGCTCTACAGGAAAGTCTGCAGTTTCTCATCCTACCATGAGCCAGAAGATGGTCTGTGACACCCTCTACCAGCCTGACTCCTTTCCAGCACAGTGACTGGAAACCTTGAACTGCAGTGTGCCCCAGAAAGGGGAGAGTGGGGACATGACTGGTGCTTCATGACAGCCAGTATCCTTGCTCAAGCTGTGGCCTGTTTGTGGTGCTCCAGAGGATGGCAAGAAATTGGTCTGCTGATAATTTCTAGGTAGGTTTGGGTTTACAAGTGAGAGGGCTGACTGGGATTGTAGTTGAGAAGAGGCCAGTGAATAACAGCTTTTGTGCTGTGAGGGACCCTTTGGAAGTCTGTATTTTTAAATCTTACAGAAGAGAACATCTCGTTCCAGTAAATTGTGGAAAAGCTGTGTAATCAGGTTAGCTTTTTCCTCCCTCTTATTTTTCATGGCATGGCTGTCTTTGTAAAGAGATGCAGAGCAATGCAAGGGATACAAGATATTACAGTAAAAGAAGCAAAGTTCCAATCTATCGAAGCTGACCCCTGCCTTGGATCCAGGATGAGGTTTTCTGGGATGCTGTTTTGACAGAGAATTGCTGATGTGATGAGATGTAATGAATCACCTCTAAGTTTGTTGTTGTTTCTCTGTTTGCTTTTGGCCTTTGTTTTTTTAATATTTGAATGTTATGAGTTAGACTTGACGCAGTCTGGGAACACTTAGAAAATCTCCGGTTCAAAGAAAACTTTTGGCAAACAGGCTGAAAGTTGGGATTTTAGAGTTGTTAAGAGTGCTTTACTGTTGGCTCTTTTCTTGCCATATTCAGGAAAATGGAAAGCCCGACTGAAGTATGCTGCATGTACTCCTCCCGGCTCTCTCAGTATTTTTCTGTAGATTCCAGAGGTTTGTGTTCAAAGGTGATGGCCACAGTTGTGAGGTTGGAAGCCAAAGAGAGGTCTGGCTCTACTGGAGATGGTTTCCTTCTGCATATGTGTACCAGCTGTAGACATAAGGTTTTTATTTTTCCTTTCAGAATTCCCGTTTAGAAATACAAGCGTTCTGGTATTTTGCAGGAAGCCTGGTCTCTCCCTTGCATGTTGGAAAGGTTGCTCACCTAGCTGAGTTTGGAGCAGCTCCCAGGCACATCCTGTGCAATACCCTCTGCCAGCTGTTCCTCCCAGTGAACCAGCAAGCAGGGTCCCTGCCTTGCCCTTCTGCATTGGGGGTTTGCACCTCTGTGGTCAAGGTTGTCTCAAAGAAGTGCTGGTCACTGAAGGTTTAGCAGCTGTGTTCCTGTGCTGGCTTTGTGCTTTACTGGGACTGTGCTTTCAGTGACTGCTGTGGTGAGCCTGGTGGCAGCAGGAGTACCAGCACTCACGAGATGCAAAGGAGGCAGCAGTAAAATAAAATAAATCAACTGCTTCATTTGCACTAGAGATAGGGAAGCTAAACTGAAGTTGATACAGATCTGAACAGGATTCTGTGTGTGGTCTGTGGCCCCCTGGAAACTGCTGCTGAAGGACATACCCCTGTTAGATTGGAAAAATAAAGCCTGTCGTTAGCAGTGTTTGGTTGGCTGCACAGAAACCTCTGCCCCTCTGGAAAATGTTAGGAATCACATTAGTTGAAGGTGTTTTAAAACCTATCACTCTATGCTGCTGACTTGACTTGTGGCACTCAGCAAACCTTAGTTTTTATATGAAGTGAAAGGGAAGGGCAGATGTGTTGGTTGTCTGGAAATCTCTTAGTTAATTTGCCCGTCTCTGATATTACTTGACTTTCTCTGTGTGTGTGTGTTTGCTGTTGAAATGTGGTGGCTGAGGGATCAGAAGAACATCCAGAAGAGAAGTGAGAGAAGCAATTAGAGGTAACGAGTTCCAGTTCGTTGAAGCATTCTGTTGATCTACATTTTACAGTGGTATTGAGTGGACACCCGAGTGTAGCTGTCATGAGATAATCCCGATGTTTAGGGATTAGAGCTGCTTGACTGCATTTTGGGCCTTAACTCCCTTTGCTCTCCAGTAAATTTAATTTTGCCAGCAATCTGTTGTAAATTCAGTTTGAAAGATGTGTATACATTTTCCCCAGCATGCTTCCCCCTCCCTCTGCTTCACTTTCTTGTGTGCACCTCCTTTTTTCCAGGTCAAATTAGAGATGTTTGTCAGGGCCAAGTCCAGCGATGGCAGGGGCTGTATGAAACAGTCCTCGCCAGTCCTGGACCATGCCACCATCCTGACCCTGCAGTGTTCCCTGTCAGGGCTCTGCCAAGTTGTCCTGCTGAGCTGTGCCTGGGTACCTCTCCTGCAGGAAAGCTTTGCTGAGAAATGCCACATATTTTTCTGGGTTTGTAACCTGTGTTCTCTGTTCTGGAAGATTTCCAGGGTGTTTGTGAACTGTTCCAGTCTCTCTCTTGTTTGGCTTGTCCCACGTACATACGGCATCTATCTAAACCACCCCTTCAGCTCTCTTGCTGGACCAAAGGAAAGCGACTCCAACTCCTTAGCGGTGATACGACGATGTATTTAAGTGGCCATGAAGAAAGGAAGATTGTATACAAAAGCCCTCTTGTTTAATGAGCAGCATCAGCTGAACTAGAGCTGGATCCAGCATCTGCTTGGGCAGAGCAGGAAACTTCGGCAGTTTCTGTCAGCTCATGAGGTGCGACATTGGTGTTCAATCAGCTATACCATTGTGCCGCCTCCTAACCTTTGGAGTGTGGGCAGAGGGTACTTGTGATTCACACTGGTTAGAAAAGAGGTAATGAGATCTTCTACTTGGATAGGACAGTGGGATTCAGACTGGCATGTTTTTGAAGTGGCTGTGCGTTACTGGGGCTGTTGCTTATGTTTGCCTTTATCTAGGAGAGTTTGTGGTGCAGAAGGATTGGATACTTGCTTCAAAGAGCCTGGAATAGAAGCACTTATTGCTTTTCTTGTATGACTTTATTGGGTTTTATCTGCTCATAATTGCCTCAGGAATAAAGCAGGTATTAGCATAGAGATCAGGATCAAGCTGCAACATTTAAGGGGGAAAAAACCCTCATCGTGTCAGCACTTTTCCCTCTGAGTGTACATAGCTAAATTTCTTTTAATAGGCTAAAGAATCAACCTTATGTGGCTTTTCTGTGTGTCACAAATATCAAAATATGCTCCCCAGGGGCCTTTAAGGCCTTGGGATCTGGATCCGGCTCAGGTTTCTTCAAGGGACTGGAGCATTGTGCTCTTTTAATGGAGACTTTCTGCACAGCTTTCCCACTGCTATTTCTGTAGGAGATTCTTGCAGGCATTTGGGTTGGTTGTCACCGTTGACGGTGATGCCCAGGAAGAAAATTCCACCAAGGCATCACTAAAAAGCCTTGATTTAGTGCCGTGTGGGCTGAGGGCAGGCTCTAGCTGGGATCCTGGTGCTATAATTTGCTGCTTGTGGTTGCTGTTCCCTTGCCCAGATAGAGGTGGGAAGGTTGCCCTTCCTCCAGCCTGCTCACTGACCTCAGGCAGTGAGGGGGGCACGAGGCCAGGCTCTGCCCTGCTGCAGGGCTGGGCACCTTCTGCCTGGCTCCCTGGACCTGCCGGCAGAGTAGCCAAGCATGACTCTGAGCAGCTCCTATGAGAGATCGTGCTTCTGAGCTGTCTCTGTCTGGCTCTTTGGTTTTATTCTGTTCTGTGGCTTTGCTTCCTTTTTGTGGGAAGAAGAAATGAGGGGAAGTGCAAGCAATGGCTTCTTCATTAGCCTTTGTACCCTGCTGTCCTGGAAAGCAGGTCTATCAGAGGCCTCTTTCCTACCCTTATTTCATGTTAAAAGCCCTGTGCAGCTTTGGAGCAAAGCTGGACCAGGATGGAGTAGGTTTTGTCAGTGCTTCTCCTTGCCTGTAGGTACCAATTCTTGAAGCTCAGCTTTGGAGCGACCTGAGGTGGTTCCTGGGATTTATGACCTCTCTCTCTGAGTGATGCTGCTTCTGCTCCCATGAGTATGACCAGCCACACAGCCTGGGGAGATCCAAAAGGTTCAGTCAGGGAAGGAAGCCTGGGCTGTGATGTTGCTGCAGCAGGTGGAACCGTGGGGCACACCGAAGGAAAGGGGGGCTGGCAGCATGGTACGGGCAGATGTCCTGGGGCTGGTGGCGTGTATGAGGGTGGGAAACAGGTGTTTTTGTTACATTGGCCTGAGGAATGATTTGAATCATGGAGGAAACGGAGGCAATAAAGTGTTGCCACTGCTGCTGATATGCAACAGCAGATCTGAATGTCTCTTGGACAGCCTGCAGGAGAATCCAGCTGGCTTCTGAAGCACCTGCCCATCCTGTTATTTGTTTTGTCCAGTAGTGGAAGTTGAAGTGTGTGGACATGCAGAATACTCTCAATGCCCTGGTTCTAGGAAGAGGTGTGCTACTCTGCGGTGGTGCTGGAGTTATGTTTGTCCTGGGTGGTCTGGAACTGCAGGTGCTGTTTCCTCCACACAAAGGGTTGAGGAGACTGAATGTGCCAGGGTGAGAACCTGTGCACAGCAGACTGTGACTGGGGAGACTTTAACACGTGGTGTATCCACACTGAAGGGGCTGGGACTCATAGCCTGTAACTGCTATGCCCAGCAGGAGAATGTGACAAGAGGACATCATGTGAGGTCACAATTATGCGGTCATAGCTTTTATGTTTTTAGAAATGACTTCATCTCCACGAGTGCAACAAATGGATGGTGTTCACTGAGGCGCTATTAAACTTAATGGGAGTTTTGTAACCAGTTAAAATGGGTGTAAGGTCATGTTTTGGACTATGCAGTATTTCATTCCTTCTCTTTCATCTCATGTATGACCCCATATGAATTTACTGCAGATAATCTAAACCTTGCACCGAATACAGACCTATTAATTTTTAATGGTCTCTTCTACAGTACTCACCACTGTAGTGTGGGTGCTTCACAGGTACCAATGATTTTATTTTTTTAGTTTCCTGAGAGGTAGAAAAGGTACACTGTGCCTTATTGTGGAAATGGGGGATTGAAGTACCTGGTAATAAGACCAATTTTGCCAAAAAACGATTGACACTTAAAGCCTAACTTATTTTTATTTGTATTTTTGATTGTAGCTGGGGCTTTTTTATTGAGGTGGGGTTTTGGTGATGTTTTAATCCTTGATCTATAGCTCTCTACAACTTCCACTGTGTATATGATGCCTGCTGCTTCCATAGACCAATCCTTAATTGTGTCATGTTGGGCAATTATACAGTGTTGTTGTCTTTATCTTAAAGCCCAGAAGAGTACCTTGAATTAAGGAACTTGGTCAGCATCATAGTGAAATTTTACTTGGAAGATAAGGTTTGAAATCTAACTTTTTAAGTAGAATTGATACTGCTTGTCTGAGACTACAAAACCACCTTTGGGTTTCTGCAGCTGTTTATACTGCTCAGAGCACAGTGCTTCCTAGGCTTGAATGAAGCAGGAATTAGGAAAAAATAGCACATAATCCTGATTTGTTGTAACATCCCTGCACATGAGGAAACACTGGAAGTTGCATGGATAGTTGCTGTTTTTTAATCTGCAGCCCTTGACTTTTGCAGTTGCTATTTTAGGAGAGAATGTAGCTACTTTGCCTTTCAAGTTAAAAAGCATGTTTTGGTCGTTAGGAAGCAGAGAGCTGCTATGTGGACAGCAAAGGCAGGAACCAGCTCCTGACCAGCTCCCTGCGCTGGCTGCCGTGGGGACTGGCAGCTCCCCCCCTTCCTGAGAACACAGGTCCCAGCGTGGTCACTTGTGGGGTCAGCGAGGAGGACAGAGAGGCATGTTCTGCTGAGGAGACTTTGTGACACATTAGGGCTGCAAAGCAATCCTGCCACTTGGCATACAGGTGAAATACGTGGGTGATCATGGGCTTGGTATCTCCTTTTTGTTTGCTGAATAATGAGTCCTTCATGTATCCCATCAGTGCCTGCTTTTTGTTGCTTCTGCATGGGTGTTCAGTTCTGTTCTCCTTAGCTGAGTAAAGGGGGGGGCCAGAATTGTGTTAAATGGCTGAGGTTCTGTCATCTTCAGAGAGCTGCAGACAACAAGCCTAGTTTTGGGCTGGATGCCTGATCTTACTGCTAGGATTGTCAGACTACAACACTGTAAGTAGTATAAAGCTGTAGGGGAGGAATAAACACCCCATCCCACTGCTTTTTGGAAAGAGGAGATAAAGACCAGCCTGGCAGTACCTCTGCATATGTTGCCTTGAAGTGAGGGGAGAAGATGAAGCTGGTGTCCTCTCCAAAGCTCACATGAATCCAGTGGAGACCTGGCATCTGCTAATGTCACCAGCTGGATCTAGCAGCTTTTTCCCAATATGACCTTTACACCTAAGCACTTCTTGGAAAAGTCTGACTTCCTGGGCTGGTTAGATTTTCCTAAGAGTGGTGGTGGTCTGCATGCCAAGTGCCTCATGTGAGAGCTGAGCTGAGAGGTCACAGACAGAGGAGGCAAGGCCATCATTTGCGATGGTGGGATGGACTCAGCAGGAGGTGATAGTGGCATTTGGGAACAGTGGTGTCTCTGTGATGGTTAGATGTCAACCATGGGTCAGAGAACACTTCAGAGAAGAGAAGGAGAATGTAAAAGGAAATGGACCGACTGTGGATTTTGATTGTCAGATAGAGAGGGTTACAGTGGAACTTAACTCTGTAGTGTTTCCATCTGTTGTGGTTTAATCCCAGCTGGCAGCTAAGCCCCACACAGCTGCTCACTCCTTCCTGCTGGGATGGGGGAGAGAATTGGAAGACTAAAAGTAAAAAAAACTTGTGGGTTGAGATAAAGGCAGTTTAACAGGTAAAGCAGAAGCCACACATGCAAGCAAAGCAAGACAAGGAATTCAGTCACCACTTCCCATGGGCAGGCAGGAGTTCAGCCATCCTCAGGGAAAGCGGGGATTCATGATGTGTAATAGTGATTTGGGAAGACAAACTTCACTCTGAATGTCCCCCCTTTCACTTTCTTCCCTCAGCTCTATATGCTGACCATGATGCCATGTGGTATGGAATATCCTTTGGGTCAGTTGGGGTCAGCTGTCCTGGTTGTATTCCCTCCCAACTTCTTGTGCATGCTCAGCTTCCTCACTGGTGGGGTGAAGCAGAAAAGGCCTTGACTCTCTGTAAGCACTGCTCAGCAGTAACTAAAACATCCCTGAATTATCAACACTGTTCCCAGCACAAATCCAAAACACAGCCCCATAACAGCTACTGTGAAGAAAATTAACTCTATGAAAGTCAAAACCAGCATACCATCTGACCATCCCTTCTCTCAGTGCCCTCTTGTGACCTGTCATTGCTGTTGTGATGGATTTGGATGTGGTGAATGAGGCTGAGGCTAGTGTTTGAGTATATATTGTCTGAACACCTGATATTTGTCTATATATATATATGTCTGTGTGTGGCTTTGCCAGGAAATTGAAATTATGCTCATAATTAGGTCTGGGTTTTGTGTTTGCTCTGTCCCCTGATTACATCCTTCCAGAAAAGACTTGCTGCATTTCACCATCTTGCCTGATCTCTTCTGGCTTTCAACAAGAATATCATATGGTGAGTTCCAAATGCTACAGTTTCAGAAAAATAAGTTTTATCTGTTGATAAATCACAAATTAGCACCACTAAGAATTCTTCATGCTTCATATTCTGTCTTGAAATGTCTCTGGCAATAGGTCTGATAACATATCTAAGTATTATCTCCCTCTTTCAGCCAGACCAATGTGTAAGTTCTCCTGGGGATGGTTGTTTCCCATGGGGAAGGTGTTGACTTGAATAGATGGAGATGCTATGAGATTTCTTTTGTGTGTGTGTGTGTGTGTGTTTTCCTCCTATTATTCACTGCCTAAATTGTTGAGTAATAATTCCTCCTTTGCTGGTCAATGGGTTGATATTTTCACCTTGGGCAGTATCAGGCATTTGTGACTGCTTTTCATGCCAGGAGGAGCACGAGTTGGATTTGCTTCCACCAGGACCCCTTTAAGGACTAGGAATTCTTTGATGAGTGATTACACTTAAATCTGGACTCTCAGTTGATGGATGTAGATGGAGCATGTCCATGTTTCTTGGGAAGGTTTCCTTAAATAGGCATGACCTTTCTACTGAAAACAGGAAGATAGTTATTGCTTTTTTTTTTCCCCCAGCATGGTATTTGTTTCATTTTTGGACCTCATGATTACTGCAGACATTTACCATAGGAGTAGCTCATAGGCTCATGGGGCAGAGTTTGGCAGCTCCGTTGGAGTTTTGGTAGGGGTATTGGCTTGCTTTGCAGTGTGGCATTTGATATAGCATTGGTTCTATCCTTTCTGTACCAGCCACTCTTTTTCACCTTTGGTGACCTGGTTCTCCTTTCTTACCCTGTCTAGCGTCCAAAACTCTGAGGCATCTCTATGTGCAGAGAAAGACTAGCCAGTCTGTATGTTTTAATATGTAGATGGGGAATGGATAGTGATTCAGTAGATCTGGATCATCCTATGTTCTTGCTTCTGTTGGGTTTTAGTAGATGTGTGGAATCTGCAGGCAAACTGGAGAGAATGGTCCTGTTACCTCAGAAGAGGAACCCTCTGACTGCAACTTGAATGTGATGACAGTCTGCCTGAAGGAGTGCCTGTCCTTGACCATCCTTGGGAAGTGTGGCAGGAGATGGGTGTGTTTGATTCTCCTGTGCACTGAAATCTTCCAAGATGCCTGGTGTCAGCTAGTCACTGTTGCTGACAAGGTGTTAGCAAGCTCTTTTATGAGGTTTGTGTTTAAATAAACATAAAATCTCTGTGCTTGGGCTCTCCTATCTATTGTAAAGTGTTCTGTGAAGTTGCTTCTCTTGGATTTGGTTCTTGATAAAGAGATGATGCATATAGTCTGGAAACGCTTCAGTACAGTGGACAAACTGACTGGCCCTGCTGGCTCAGTAGTATCAAGTGCTTTGTTTGGCTTGCGTAGTTTACCTGATCCTCAGGGTTAGTCTGAAACACAAATTTTAGGTACAATTCTCCTGAGCAGTTTCTTATACTGTGTCACCAATTTCTTGATGCCTGAAATGCTGCAAGTCTGCAATTAAAGATTCTGAGGTCTGTAAATCTGTCTGATTGGTTCTGGGATTGGCAGTTTTTACTTTTGTTTTTAGGATAGGATTTTAAAGACTATCCCTAAATCTCTGGACCCCTTGGGCAGGAGTAAACATGTGGCATTGTTCCTCTTCCATGGGTGAATTCCTACCACTGTGAGGCTTTCTCTGCCTCTGACTTCCTGGGCAGGATTTTTGATGATGAACACAGTCACATTAAGTAGTGGAGAGCTTCTTAATAGATCACTTCCCAACTTTACTTCCCAGGTAAATATTTTTGTGTCTTGTATGGATTTTCCTGGGGTGCGGAGTCTGTTGGATAGTTAGCTTCGCTCTCTGAATGATTTGTTTATATACAGATGGTTATTGCATAGTGTTCCTCATGGAGGCAACTCTCTTCATGAAGTTGCTTGAAAAAATTACGGTTGCATTTGAACAGGTGTACTGTGAAAATAAGATTGCAGTAGGAAGGGAGGATGGGATGTGGTTATCACTCATCTCCCAAAGGCTGCTCTGTTCCGGCGGAGTCAGGGCAGGTGGTCCTGCCTTCCCTGGTGACTCAAGGGGTGCTGTCACGTCTGTTAAATTAGCCCTGGATTGGAGTTGCTGGAAGCGTGTCTAGTCAAATGCTAATTCAGCATGTTGTGTGTGAAGCTAATTGGCAGGGTAGAAAAAGCAGTGTTGCCTGTAGGAAACCTTCTTCTTACCTGAAGAGCTTAAACAGTAAAAATGTAAAATGTCCAGTAGGAAAATTTCTTCTTCCTTGCACGGTTAGCAGTGATGACCAAAAGCAAATTTTTCAGTTCTGTGTTCAGAGCCCTCTGATAGTATTGTCATGGCTTGTGCTTCTGTTTACAGATTTCCCATGTAGCTGAATTAAATTAACAAGACCAGTCAATTCATTGCTGCTGTATTTAAACCCCTGGGCAGCAATGAATCTGGCAAGGATGGAGCATCATTTTCATGTGCTGCTTGGAAAGGGAGGATGTACAGCAAAATGAAGTAGTGTTACTGCTTGGGGGAGGGGTTCACAGTCACGGCTCAGGTGGCAGATGAAGACAACTGTATAGGTTCCCAGAAGTCTTTTTTGTCCACTGTTTCCAGTGTGGTTCAGTCACTAGATAGCATGAGGTTTTTTCTGTCATGTATGGGCTAGCCAAAGACTAGTGTATCCACAGAGTTTGTTCAAGGCAGATAGCATTACAGGAATCAAAACAGATCTTTTGGTTCCTGTTCACTGATTTAATCCTTTGTTTTTAGCAGTTAAATATCCCCGTATTCTTTAGCCTAGCCTCAGTTATCCTGGATTTGAGCCCTTCTTAAATCCTTAATTGCACAGTATTCATGTTAGGAAGAAAGGTGGTGTGAGGTAATGCAGAGAAATGAAACAAGTCCCCCGGGTCACCTGCAGAGAAGCAGAAATCTCAGAGCACTGGGTTCAGTGGGCCATTTTTCATCCCCTAGTTTGAACTAGGTGGCCTCCTTTATTGCTGCCCCCTCCATCTAAAGAGCGGTCCTTGGAGGATGTTTGGAACGCATGGTGAGCTGCACACTGCTCTTGCCTTACTCTGCATCAGCTTGCTGTGTTAGCAGAAGGTAGATTGCAGCATTTTACAGCATCTTTCCCTAGCACCAAAATTCAAAATTCAAATTAATTACATTTATTGATCTTCTTCCTGTTGTTAGATATTTCATATTTTCTTTAGGCTTGTGCAAAATACATGTGGAAAAGGTGCTACAGATTTATCTTTTTTTTTTTTAATGCCCTCTCCCATGAGTCTGCGTAGCTTGTGAGACTGGGATGATACGATATGTTTAGCTTTGCAGCCAGTTTGGAATTCTGGGCTTCACTGTGCCATGTTTGCTTCTCTTGTCTGTTTCCTCCCAAGATTTTATGTGGAGTTTACCGGTACTGGTGCAGTTTGCATAGCAGAAATTGTCCCTTTGTAGCAGCTGGTGAGTAGATGACGGACAGAAGATGATTAAGCTAAACTTTCAAAAGGCTTTTGAAAAAAAACCCCGATAGTATTACATTTGTGATTTGCAAATGTTGTATCAGTACTACTGGGTTAGGCAGCTTTAGACCACCTGGAGTCGGTTGGTCTGATTGATAACAGCCCTTTGCTCTGGGCCACCAATCTGTGTGTCTGTGGGGTATTTACCATGGGCACAGCCTCTGTATAGTGACTCCTTGTGTTGGGGTGCATGGTGTGAAACCATACCTTGAGGCTGAGCTGGGGGTAAATAGGTTCTGAAAGAAGTGATCCTTTCTCTCTGTGCTCCATTTGGCTCAGAGTTTGTTTTTCATGATCTCAAAGAAAATAAGTAATGCCAAAGAGAAGACTTTAAATCCAGCTGACTCCGCTATGGGGGATATGTTGCCTGTGCTGTCCTTTCGAGAGGCAAGGTGGTGTCCTGTGCTGGCTGTGCCCATCTCAGCAGTGCTGACAGCAGCAGTGTTGTGGGGTGATGCGTCATGACATACCCACAGTGCAGCTGCATGTCACTTCTGTCACCTGGTAGTATCTGTAGCTCCGCAAGGAGAGTCCTTTGCATGTTTAGTACCACCATGCCACTGTCAACCTCTCTCACATCCATACTGCTTTAGAAGTGAGTGGACATCTGCTCCTCCTGCAGAGGAGGGGGGGTAAATGTTTGCTCATCCACGGTTTCTCTGATCCAAGTGTTTTCAACTCTGCCTTTGTATTTGATGGCAGGTCCTCCTTCCCCTTGGCGCGTGTCTGCAACGTGCTCATGTGCCGGCACGCGTGTGCTGCCCTTGAAAACAGACCAAACTTATTAAAATCATTGCTGGTTGCCATGGCAGCTGTTGTCGCTGTGGGCTAATAGGAAAGGCAATTACTGCTGCATGCTGGGGAGTGTACGGGGAGGCTGTGGGCAGGGGGGTACAGGCGACTGCATGCTGATGAGTTGTGTGACTGATAGCTTGGATGTCACAGTGAGCAAGCAGCAGAGGAGAGAAAGGCAGGAGATATAGTATATCTGGCCAAACCTCATTTACAGGGTATTTCCACCTCCTGGGCAGGCTTGTTGAGAGATTCCCACCCTTCCTTTGATTGTCAGGGGGAATCTCGGGGTTGAGTTTCACGTTTTCGGCTGGGCACAGCACAGTACTGCTCAGTGACTCTCAGCTGGCCCAGGAAGTGAAACGGAGCTGGAAAACTTTATGCATGTTGAAGATACTCATCTGGTCCTTTTCCTGCTGTTTCCTCCCTGTGAATATTCCTCTTCAGCTCTTACTTTGCTGTTTCCTGTAGGTTGAATGTCATGATATAAAATAGCTCCAATTTTCTTGGAGTGAGTAGGATCACTTAAGAAAACTGCTTCTCATAATGAATTTAAAGCTAAAGGGAAATTGCATCCTTCATCTATGTTCTCTGAATTTAGGCAGCATATGTCCAAGTAATGCCAGCACTGTTTGTGCCAAGGGCAAACACAAAAAGAACAGGGATTGTTTTATAGTGCGGAGCTTGTAGGAAATCAGTAAATTCCTTGAAAGATTTGAGTTGGGGAAGTAGGTGAGAGCTGTAGATCTCAGAGATATCAGAAACTGCTTTGGCAGTGTTTGACAGAGCACTGCACTCCCAAATTGAAACCCTCCGTCCCCTCCAATTTGTGCTGCTTTCCCTTTCCCTTGTGCTAAGAAGTGGCCTGACACCTTGCTGCGCAGGAGCTCTTCCAGGAGGCTCTCTTTGTCCATTAAGAGGCACATCACATAAGTTTCTTCTGGCTTATAGAATCTATGATGGTGTCAATGAAGCTAAAACAATGGCTGTCACCCCCTTCAACAGGGAGACAAGTCCCTGGAGGCATGGAGGAGGTTTCTGGTCCAGACAAATTGAGAAGAATAAAACAATCCTCTTGGAGCAGGCAAAATTGGGACCTTGTCTCAATTTCTCTATTTCAGCTGATCTCCCAGCAGCTGTTTGCAGCGGCCCTCTGGATCATGCCCCGTTGGGATGGCTGTGGTGACTCACCCGGCTGGGATCGTTTCCGCAGCGTGTGAGAGCCTGGCTTCCCAGGGAGCCGTGGCACCAGGAAGGGGAAGGTTTCTGGTGCGTTTGATCCCTCAGTGAAGATTATGCTGTGTCTGCTTAATTAGAGACTGCTGCTTTCTTTACTAGTGTACTAAATATAAATGGAGGAGCTGGTCTAATATACTTGAAGTTGCAAATGTCAGGAGTCAATAGCTTTATTTTCTTCTCACCAAATCCGATTTG
This sequence comes from Corvus kubaryi, assembly GCF_017639235.1. Taxonomy (NCBI): domain Eukaryota; kingdom Metazoa; phylum Chordata; class Aves; order Passeriformes; family Corvidae; genus Corvus; species Corvus kubaryi. The sequence goes on along the minus strand of NW_024582061.1, from coordinate 14,813,527 downwards.
GTTTTAAGTACTGCCACTAAATCTAATGATGCAGTAATTCCTGTTTGTTAAAAGGAATGAGGGATTTAGACTGAGACAGACTTCATGCTCTTCTCCCATCTCTCTCTCATCCCACCTCTGTTTTACAAAGGAAGAGCTGCTGGTTTGTAGGTGTTTGTATAGTAAGATCTGAAGCTCAGAAGGTTTGATCTAAATACACTGTGAACTGAGTTTGTATTCAGCTAATATACCGTTGTTAAGGTTTTCTCTCTGCACAGTTTTTGGCACAGATTTGTACATTCCAAGACTGTCACCTTTGTGACAGTCAGCAGAGTGCCAAAAATTTTTTTAAAAATATAGAAAATGCAGTGAAGATAAAGAAGCTGCTTCTGGAGCCCAGGCTTCATGTTCTGTCTGGGATTCTTTGCTGAAATACAGTCTAAGTCCTGGTAGGCCCCAGGGAGATCTGTAATGGGACAGACATCTGTGCTTAAGATGCCTTGCCCTGTTTGTCTGCTGTGCAGGAAAAGGAATAAGTATCAAATGAGATATTTTTCCCCCCCACTGGGCTCCTACTGAGCACAGTGGACCCAATCTACCTCCATCTGTTTAGCCTTGTACAGTGCCATTGCAGACGCTGTTTGCTTGAGCATGTCTGTGAGCTGTAGCGCGATGCCTGGGAAGTACAGCTGATACTGCCGTCCTCTGTGTGAAATGTACGATCCCGAATTGGTTGGAAAGTCCTTGAGAGCAGAAACGATGGGGAGAACTCCTCATGGTGAAGTCTGATTCAGTGCTGCTATCAGCAGCAGTGAGGCTCTGCCTCTTGCTGTCGGCTGCAGTAACTACTGTTTGTTCATGCCCTGGCCGATCTGGAATGCTTTTGTCCTGACCAGTAGGATAACGTGGGCTACCTTGTCTTGGGGCAAAGCTGTCTGCTGGGCTGGAGGAGGAGGGTGCATACTCATTATGTGCTGGAGGCATTTTTGCCGTGTTGCAGCATGTACTGGGAGATGCATGATTGAAAAATGAGAGCACCTAGAACTTTGGCCTGATCTGCCAGGTCTATTCTGGCCTCAAGACTCGAGGTCTGGCAGAACGGTTTCAGCATTAGATGTCTCTTTGTGGAATGGGGAGGAAAGAAATCCAGAGATACTTTTTGCCCTTCTTGAGGTTTTCACATTCTTAATGGTGGCAAGAAGAAATTGTGTTTCTGGAGTGTGTTGAGTTGTCATCATTTTCTGTTCTCAGTCCGCATAGAGTAGATGAAAGCTCTCCTGAGTGTTTCTGTGTGCTCCAGGTCATCATTAGACGTGGCCTGACATGGACTGACCAGCACAGAGGATTTTTTTTCCAAAAGCTGTTTCCTCTGCTGCATGATGTAGTGTTGAGTCAGTAACACCCTATTGCTTTGAAGGTTAACATTTTTCATATCCCCAGCACTTCACTTGTATATTGTCTTGCCTTATCCCTCTTTCCCCCCCCCCGCAGCTTTTCCTATTTTTGATAGGCTAGTCTAACACAAACATTTCCAGGGACAGAGCAGTGGCTGCGGGAGAATAGCCTTCAACCTCTTCTGCTTTAAGCTTTGGGAGCCGGGCTGATGGAGAGCACATGACGCTGCCGGTGGCTTTTCCTTCCCGGCGGGACACAGGGAGCTGTGTGTGCGAGGGGAACAAGCTGTGCTGTGTAGTGTGTCGGCGCTCCGCTCCCGCTGGTGGCGAGGGCAGGCCGGGCTGCTGCCAGCGTGGCACGGCTCGCGAGCCGGCGGCTCTCCCGGGCTCCGCGGGGCCCGTCCAGCCGGGTGCCACTCGCGCACCGCCTTCTGTCCTGACCCCGGACGGGGCGGCTGAAGGCGATGCGAGCAGGCTTCATCTTTCCTCGGCATGGTGTGAGCGAGCGGAGCGCCTGAATTATTCACTGCTCCTCGGCCTGCTGCTCCTATTGAATTCCCGAGTCGAGGCACCCTGCCAGCACCCGCTGATGAATTCATTGCTGCGCCTGCCCCAGGGGCACCCTGTGTGTTCGGGGCTGGAGGGGGCGGGGGCGGCTGCCCGCGCCGGGCTCGCCCTGGAGTTGTGTAGCTGCAGGTCGGTGAGCCTGGGTTGCCCTGAAGCCCTTCCATCTGCAGTGTAGGTGGGCGCCGGCCCTTTTGCTGCTCAAAGGGTTGTTGGCAGGTTTGCGTGTTTTTATCTGTCTCTGCCTTGCAGCCGTGCTGAAGCCTGCCTGGGCTCCCTGATCTTGATCTTCCTGTCCCAGCTCTCCACATGCGGTATCTGGGATTATGTCCTATCTGTATTTCGTCTTGGTGGAGTGGATTTCTCTGCAAACCACATCCTTATTTTTTACACACCATTTGAGGTTCTCCTCTTCTGTATCCTGAGCTTTCAGGGGTGATTGTGCTACAAAAAAAACACATTTCACAATTTCTGAGAGGGAATTATTTTTTCTTCTTCTAATATAAACCATTTCCCTTTTGTCTATGATGTTACTCTTAGTAATCTGAATGATGTTTTTGTTAAACATTTAAAAGATGTCTAGTGTTCACATTATCACAACTCATAAAAGCTGTTGAAGACGCATTTTATACTTTTGGAAGGAGGTTATTGCTTCTCTTAACAAGAACTTCTGGATAGATGTTTGGTACCATCTTTATTGTGTTGATCCTCTGCTTTGTTCCTCTGTATTTTCTTTTTTAAGCAATTACAGCAGGTGGCTGGTCCTTGGGGAAGCTTCCTTTGACCAGACTGCTGTGGTCCCAGTTGACAGAGGCGGATGGAGTTTCAGGTCCTCCTCTGGGCTGCACAGAGGAGTGTTTTTTCACCTCTAATTGGATCATGTAAATCGACTCTTTCTTTGTCTGGTCCTCTTTGTCCAGAATATCCTTCTGGATTTTGACCAATAAATCAGCCTTGACAATGGATTGACTTTACCTTTAGTAATTACATTGATATTTGAAAATTGGTGTAACTGATGAGCAAAATAGGTGTAATAATCAGAATTGCAACCAATAATTTTCCTCAAAAACTGATTTCTGTAGTAGAGGTGATAGGTAACTGATGGGAGTACAAAGCTGCAGGGGCTTTTTTTTTTTTTTTTTTTTTTTTTTTCCCAAATCCTGTGCTGTTACAGCCTTGTGGGACTAGTGTTTGATAAAGTGCTAAGGGGTCCCCAGGGTCTGACAGATGCTGGAGAAAACAGAGCTCCTTTCCAGAGAGAAACCCAGTCCTTTCATGCCAGTGCAAATGCCGGATGCCTGAGTGGTGCACCTTTCTGCTGGGCCATGTAAAGCTTTTCTTGCTGAATGCTTCCCCTCAGCCAAAGGCAAAGTCTTTGAGAGTCACTGGCTGCAGTTTGCAGTGGGTGGTTGTGTTGGGTGATATGGGAGGAAGGATGTGCTGTCCTTCTTTTCCCCACTTTGGTGCTTTTGCTTGGAGCAATGGAGTGTGCTGTTACCTCTGAAGTAGTGGCTACAGTATTGCTTGCTGTGGCTTCTCTGCAGCACAGAGCAGAGTAATTCAATGGAGAAAGATGAACAAAACAAACCCCAGGGAAGCCTAAATCACGAATTGCATGAGCATCGACTGGCTGTTGAATCAAAAAGGCTAGAAGGAAGCGAACAAAGGGTAAAGTCATCTGTTTTGTCCTTTGTACAGGCAGGAGTGGAGAAGAGGTGCAGTATTTCCTGTCAATAGAGGAGAGGGAAATATCTGAAGCAAGCTTCCTCCTATTGCTTTTAAAGTTGGAGGAGTGGGAGAATGACACTGCAAAGGTGTGAAGCCTTCATGCAGCAACCTGGAGAAACCAGGACTGCTCTTCCTGATCAGCGCACAGGGCTTGCAAATGTGTTTTTGCTGTGGCAAAAGCATCCAGCCCCTCCAGAAGTAAATACAAAAAGTGGCAGACTGGGACTCATAAATGGTGAGACCTACATGTAGTCAGTTGGGAAGCTAAGCCTGATTGTAATATGTGGCTTCCAGGGTGCAGGAGAGCCAGAATTGCCACCGTCAAAGTGTGGGACTCCGTGCTTTTATGTTCTCTTTGTGTAGTAGAGTTCTGAGTTTTGGTGATTCTCATTCGTAGCCATTTTGATTTCAGCAATGGCAGCAGGAGAAACAGAAAACTTTTTCTTCCTTCCCTCTTTTTTCTTCCCCCAGGAGATTTTTTGACTGTTTTCAGAAGGGAGCAGATTTTGGTCTTTTTCTCTAATTTTCCTGATCTGATTGAAGAGCAGTGGGGGACAGAATTCAATCTGTAATTTACATGTGTTCAACCCTTCTGTCCCAAATCTGTGCACTGTCTTTCTGTGCGGCTGATAACAGCTTTCTCATGCAGCACTCACATCTATGTGAAATTCCAGTATCCTTTAATTTTTTTCCTTTTTCTGCTGTACTTTAAAGCCTCAAGTAATCCTCCAGGCACCAGTGCTATCTTTCAATAGACTCTGACTGATGCAATGCTGTCTTCCTGTGGGATGGGATTTGGGAGGTGCAGTTTTTCACCCAGGAGGATTACAAGCTTCATCTTTATACAAACATTTTTACACTACAGGTGGTACTGTTGGTGCCTCAGGAGTCTGTTTTTTGGCACTAGGAAGATGCACTGCAAATTCAGCAATGCTCCTAGACCTTTCTTCATTTTTTTGGTGTCAGTTTTAGAGCTGCAAAATCTCCGCTGGTGTCAGCAGTTGCCTGGAAAGTTTAGGAGTCTATTATGTTTCAGTTTTGGTCAGCTTCATATATAACTATGTATAATATAGGTGCAAAAATACATGTTTTATACACACACAACCTTATCTTCTGTGGTTGTCATTTTGGTGCTTTCTTGTAATGCATTAAGCAATTTGTGATTACTATATGAGATTTGGTTTGTTCTTTCCTATCCCCATGAGGGAAAGCAATATATGCTCTTTCAAGATTTGTTTTTTAAGATTTTTTTGTCCACATTTTTAATGTGAAAAAAGTTTTACTGTTTATTTTTTTTTAAGGGAGAGAGGATTTGAAGTAAGCATGTGCCTACCACTGCTGGGAAGTGATGAAGTTTGTGAGCCTCCTTGGTTTCAAGAGTAATGTATTTTGTAGTATGACCCGTGTAAGTGTTCACCCTTAGACATGCTTAGCCATTTGTATGGCGAACTGCAGTGATTCAAAGCACGAAATTGCACCTCCCGTTTCTGTGTGATTTGTAATTACCTAAAGCTGAGGTCTTGTGCTGTCACTGTCATCATGCTATAGTCCAGCTGAAGGGTAATGAAAGCATTAATCACTGAAGTCAGGTCATATTCCACTCTGAGGTTGAGTCTCTCAGCTTTTGACTGTGTGCAAATCTTGTTATTGAAGGCTGCGGTATCAGGTTGAGAAGCAGGAACGTTGCTAACATATGGATAGCTCTGATGATAGAGGATGCATACTTTCAGTTTGCTTAGTAGTGAAGTCTTCTACAAACCTCCTGCTACCACTGACTTTCTCCCCAGAATCAGTGTTCTGCAGTTGGTCTTGTCAAATCCGTGGCATCTGTTTGCGACGCTGGTAGATGGGCCTGTAGCTAAGAGCAGCGTTTTTTGTCTGGAAGTCATGGAGGTCACAAATCTGATGCATTGAAAACAGAACAGATCTGTGTGTGCTTTTACAATTTCACTGGGGAAAAAGGTATTAGCATCTGTTTTTGTAGGTCTTCTCCAATTACTGATCTGAAAATAGCTACCAAGTGTAGATAGTTTTAATCGATAAAATTGCCTTTTCCCTCTTGGATTCCCACAGCTCTGGACATAATTAATGGACTAAGCATGACAGCTTGGTTTTGAGTACTCATTGCTACTATCCTAAAAGCATCACTTTGCTCATGAAAACTCATTTAAGCAGCTCCAGTCTGTGATAAAGCAGCGGCAGACTTGAGTTGCTCCTTGCTTCTGAGGGAGAAAGGAGCAAAATATGAGCCAACATCACCTGTATCTGGTTAGGCCATACAGTACTGCCGATGTTTTGGCATGAGAAAGGGAAGCCATGAAATGTGATGACACCATGACTTTCTTCTGCTGCTTCAGATGATTGCTTGATGTTTCTGATGATCAGTTCTTCAAGGGAGCAAAAATTCTGAATCATAAAGCATTGTTATAGATGCCTGTGTAAAAGGCTCTGAAATGCATGGAGGTCAAGGACTGGTAGTTTCTAAGGAGGGGTCTTGTCAACAAAGTTCTCATTGTTGCAGTTGGTTTAAGCTGATGGGAAACTTATGCTTTCATTGAAGGAGAAGCCCTGCCTTCTCCCTGACTTCAACCATGTGGTCATACATCCTCCCATGTACAGGTGTTAGGAATAACGTGGCCTGTAGCAACCACCTTTGTTCGTGAATCTAATCCTTCTCCTTTTTGAGGGATTAGTTTCCAGGAGGATCAGCAAGCTGATCTGACTTGCAGTTTTCTTCTGTGATCCCTACTGTACATGCAAAAGGTGAAGTAGGGATGCACACTTGGGAACAGGAGAGGAAAAAAACCAGAGCAATTCACTTTGTTGGTACAGTGATTTTTGAGGTTGGCTTAATCTGGCTGTAAAACCCATACTCTTAAAAGGTATGTATCACTGTATAGCTCAAGGGAGTTTGAGGTTTAATCCCTTTATACTTGGGCCGAGCAATGTGCAGAAGGAAGGAGCAAGTAGAACTGAATTTATAGGGCTGCAACTGTCTAGAGCTTTGACTAAAAAATGTTGGCTATATTTGTAAAGGAACCTTGAGAAATAAAACAAAAAAAGCAAATGGTGCTTTGGCAGGGTTTTAAGATTTGACTGGCCCTCTTCTCTGCTATTTGCCACAGTGCCTTAGGTCTGCTCCAGCTCAGAGGTTTGCTACACTGCCAGTTTCTCTGTACCTAATTTAAGATGTTTGTGTGTTCAGTGGGAGGGTGGCTCCCTTTTTTGTTTCCTTCATCTGAATGTGCTGCATAGGAAGATAAATGATGCTGTAATTTCAGGAGCCCAATGGTTTTAGATCTCCTTTGTTCTGCATTTCATCTGTGGGCTCAGGGAGGGAAATGTTACTTCTTAATGCAAAGAAGTCTCCGGGGATTGCACACAGGAGAGGTTTTTAGACTAAATTGTGAAGGAAACAAGCTTTAGGTGAATGTGCTGTGACAATCCCAGCCCACACATGCACACTTACAAACCAAGCGGTAATTTCAATTCCATTTTAAAGTTGGAGGAATTGTAATGCTATCGCCTTCCTAAAAGCTTTGTGAAAAATGGTGATGGGCTGGGAGAGATGCAGACAAGTGCCCCATGGAAGGCAAGGTGGTCAGAACTTGTGGGTTATGCACTCCATATGGAGCAGCTGGATGAGTGCTCTGGCCACGCCATGGTGTTTGCTCCCTTTTGCCTGGAGGGACCATAGCAGGGGACATGGCGAGGGGGGCTGTGGCTGTAGCTGCGGGAGGCTGGAATGGGAAGCAGTCAGGGGGCAGAGGGTACAAATCCACGAGGAACTAGTTTGGGTTAGTTCCATCACCTTGTTTATTACACTGTCTTGGAGGCGGGGAAGGGAGGGGCTTTGATGCTTTTGTGTGGTGCTGGCTGGAATGTGCAGTCCGGGGGTTTTGAGACCTCCTGGAGGGGAGCGTGGGTTTTTTTCCAGTGGCTTCCGACTATCCTTGAAGACAATAGGGTGAAACTGAGGCTCTGTGAGGAGTTTGTATGCTGTTCCTGAGGACTTCCTGGGCTTTAACTAAACCTAAAGCCTGTAAAAAGAGAGAAATGCACTGGAGGCATGTAGGATGCTGCAGGGACTATGTCTGTCTCCTGCCTGTTTGACAGACCCAGATCTTGCAGTCTCCCAGGATCCTGGGGTGCAGCAGCCTGGGATTTTAATACTGCAGTCACCACAAAGATTCCTGGCACCTGTCTTGACCTTTCACAGGCCCAATTTCTTCCTATGAGCTTGTGCTGCTTAATTGCAATCTCATTTTTGTTGTTGATGGCTGTATTTAAACACAGGATGTATAAGAATATCCAATACCTGAGACTGCTGGAAGTCTCTCACTTCATTTTTCCGTTAATACATAAAGTTCTAGGCCCTTCTGGGCAGAATACAAGCAGCAGCAGCTGCTATTCCCTTTTAAGCAGGGCTTGCATTCCCGTCTGGACCAAACTGAGGAATTCAGATCCCTTGTCCATACCTCTCTGGTTAATTTTGCTCTCCACAGTAGCATGATCTTTCTTCCAAACTCTTGAGACAGGCTTGCCTTGCTTCCCTGTGCAATGAAATGGAAATAGTAACTTACTGTAAAAATTGGGTTTTGTCCCCATAGCAGAGTTGGATGGTGTTTTGTTTTGAATCTTCTTCTCTTTGCAGAGTACTCTCCCCCTTTTTGATCCTTTTTCTTAAAATTGTGAAACAAAGCTCTTACTGAAAATCCTCAAAACTATTCCAGAGAGGACGTGTTCCTCCTCTGTCAGGGAAGGAGATCCTTTGATAAATGTTCCTTTTCTCCTTGTTTTAACAGTGTTCTAGCTGTGACCATTGTTTGCATGGGAACGGTTCATCCCTCCTGCGTTAAGTTATTTGGCTAGGTTGGGACATCAGCTGTAGCCTGCCATCCTGGGCAGTTTGTCTAGGCTGGGTATTTCTGGTAGCTTAGGCAGGATTTCTCTCTTTTCATGTGCTTTGCAGTAGGGAGGTGTGACCACAGCTACCATGCAGGTATCTCAGGGCAATCATGTTTAGCAAGAGCTTTGCATGAGCAGTGAGGAGGTTTCTATAACACAAGTAGATTCCAAGGAGTCCTTGGTTAATGGCTTAGAAAACCTGTTATTTTAAGGCTTTAAAAAAATTATTATTTTTATAAATTGCACTCTGGTTTTAGAGAGCTTTGGCATGTGGCCACATCTCATTCTGTCTGTCTGTGGCTCATAAGAAGGTGGCAGTCAGCTACACAGTGGATGTAAAAAGAAAGGCAAAGGGGTATTTTCTCTAGTGAAATAGCATTTTCTTATAGCAGAAATCACTCGTTACTTTTTGTATGGAATTGCTCAATTGAGATGTTGAAAGCTTAGCTTTGATATTGTTTTTATACTTCTCTACATTTTTGTAGGCAAATGTGTAGCACTCTGGTGTCTAATTAGAAGAAAAACCCTGAAAAATACTGATATGTGTGGGAGAAATGAATAAAGGTAAAGCAAAGAAGGATGGGTAAAAGCAGGCTTTATTTCCTCCTGGAGATAGCAACTCTTGCAATGGGAGTAACCCTCTAATAAACTGTTACATGAGGATTTATTCTGGTAAAATTCAACAGTCACGACCTCTACTTCTCCCTTTTAAAATACTAGTGAATGGCACTTTGGAGACAGACACCCTCTTTGTCTTCAGAACATGTGCTGAGGCACTAAGAGGCTGTTCCCTTATCAGAAGAAGCCTGTCAGGGGTTGAAATGGCTGAATCAGTCTCTGCTGCCCTTCTGATCCTTGGTACCTCTGAGGCAGTAGGGGAGCCATCACCATGATGATGTGCTTTGCATCATGGTCTTTCTGTCCTCTTAAGAACAGAATTAAATCTTCTGTACGTATCTGGAATATTTGTCTCTGCTGGAGTGGGTTCTCTCACATCCATGTGCTGATTTATGGCAGGGAAATAGGAGGTTCCAAGGGCCAGAATTCAGGGTATCTGTGAATGTGCACAGCTCCCATTTGGGGATGTCCTAGCTGCAGAATGACTCGCTGTCCATATTTTCCTCAAGTTGATCATATTGGGTGCAATTAGTGCCCTGGATACTCTTTGGGATGCACTTTGGGGTGCCCCTCTTAAGCAGAGGGAGCTACCATGCTGTGCAAGTTGCTCTTGCAGCAGCAAGAGAGGGGGTTCATTCCCTTTTAGAGATGCCCTTTTGTTCCCTGCTGTTGCAGGGAGAAGAGCTTTCCAGGAGGGGGAATGAAGAGGCCAGACTTAATGGTCTTAAGAGTGGATTTATTATTTTTTTTTCTATTTTGCAAAGGAAGGCCTGGGAGTTGTTTCTCTCTAACCGTTTCCAGATGGTGCTGCTGGAACACAAAGATTTCTAGTGTGTTTGGGATGGTGGCTCTGAGACCCCCAGCCCCCCAGCGCTTCCTGTGCAGCTCTGCAATCCTGCAGGCTTAATCAGAAACAGTCCTGGCTGCTGGGGCAGGCTGCCCCAAGCCCTTTGCTTTCTCCCTCCTCCAGGCTTTTTAACCCCTTGCCATTACAGCTCTGGCCCATCAGCCTGCCCACCTCACTTCCCTCCTTTCTCAAGCTGACTGTGGGCACTTGCAGTCTTCTAGAGATGAAACTGCATTTGGCTAGACTGCTTGAACAATTTATGTCTTTGGGAAAAGAGAAGATGGTTTGTAATGTGAACCTGGGAAAATAATTTCTGTAGCTATGTAGGGCAGCTTATGCAATCAGGCCAATGTGTCCAGGGCACAGAAAATTTCTCTTGCGCCTATTTGCCTGCAGCACTTAGTATACAGTATGGTTTTGTCAGAGTCGTGTGCTGTTGAGCCTCTATCTCTTTTTTGTGCCAATTTCCCTAAGAGCAAGGCAGATTTAATTTTTATATCACAGCCTCTTCACACCCAGCTGACAAATTAGCTTCACCTTTTTTCTTCTGAAGGTAATATGACAACTATAATTTCATTGTGCAAAGTAGGAGTACTCTTGTTTCTTTTACGCCTTTGAGCAATAGCCTGTGAATATTTGTAAAATCAGCCAAGAGGCTTGTGATCAACTGACTTTCCTTCTGGATCAGTGGTGTGATCTCCCTCATCCTGTTCTGTCCTGTATTCTCCATCCTGTTTTTTTAAGAAAACAGAACACTGAAGCCATCTACTAAGGCAAAACTCTGTAGTCCTCTTCACCTTGTGAAAGCTTGTAGCCGTCATGTTGGAGCAAACCAGATTTTCATGCCATGAGCATGTTGCCCTGTAATGAATTGGCTTAGTGTAAATTACATGTGAAATACTTCCTCAGTCCCATGTAACAATTATGGCATCCAAAGGTGTCCTCAGTACTAGATTTTAGAGCCTTGTTATGAGCCCTGTCCTGTTTCTGTTGAGTAAGAGTATAAATGAAGATGAACTGCCATTTTAAAATGCTTCTGCTTAGTAAAAGAGGAGGGAAATCAATATTCTGTGCTATTGACTTCTGTGCATGCAGAGTGTCCTTGTATTTGCTGGATCACAGACGTCACACTGTGCACAGTATTCCCAGGGGCTTTAAATTGCACTGGATCTATTGTTGCCACCGTAGGTCATGGACCAGCAGAGCCTGACTGTGTTTTCTTTATGCCTGGAGCAGTATGAGGATGCTACCATATGTAGTCCAAAGACAGTGTATGTTTTGCACATTTAAATTACACTAAATTAATGAAATCTCATCTCTTTGAGAAGCTGAAAACATTCCTTGGCTGATCTGGAACATGAAGAACCTAGCTGGGGGAAAGGCTGTTTCTGACCAGAGAGCTACTTCTATTATTTGGAAAAAAAAAAGTCAGGGAAGAATCAGCATTGTTAAAAAGAACATGTGTAAAATACTTCAAGTTTAGCTGGGAAAGTGCTTTTTGTGTATGAAAATCTCCCTTCTCTGCAGCATTAGACATCTGTCCTGTAACTCCACGTGGACGCTGTCAGCTTAAAGCCTGAGTATGCATTTGTAAACTTATTGCATCGTGAATATTTTAACAGACCTGAAAGTTTAAATACCACCTTTCTGTGTGGTTTGGTCAGACATGTATTTGTCTATATTCCTTCTGCAGCCTCTGCTATGCCAATCAGTTATTCTTCCTATTGTATACATATGGTTTCACAAAAAAGAAGTGCCAGGAGATTGGAGTTAAGAAAATGCATATTTCAAAATACAGAAAATTGCATTGACACGTTCGGGTGGCATCACTGGGGCTCTATTCAACAGGGATGCAGCCATCCCAAACTTGCCCTGTTCTTTCTGACCACCTTGTGGGCTTCCCTAGCTGACTGCTCCAGACTATTCAAACTCTGGTCAGGGCAGGAGACTATTTTTATTAATCTGACATCACTTTCCTTTCTTGTCTTTACTGTGTCACTGGGCTTCCCGCCCGGGGAGCCTCTGGCAGGCCTGGCCTCTCTCCAGCTGGGCTCTGCCGGGGTCCTGCCCCTTCCTGGTGGCCAGGCAGAAGACCTGTGATCCCACAGCAGGCTGTGGGCTCCGTGGAGCTGTGGGTACCATGTCCCTGCTACAGAGCTGGGTGTCCAGCTTTGTGGAGCTGTGAGGCTGGAGTGGACACCCAGGACAGGGACCCCCTTATGCTGTGGGGCAGGTGGGGAGCTGCATTCCCTGGAGCCCTCTGAGGCACCAGGGACATGGCAGCATGGGAGCTCTCCTGCCCCACCTGTCCTACATCATAGTGGCTCCTGTGGAAAACACGGTATTTTTAGGATATGGGGAAGCCTGGAGCTGGGTGGGGGGGGCCTAGGCCGGAGGCTGCTGTCGCTGCAGCAACGGGGCCAGAATTCCAGGAAGGAAGAGGGGCCGGATGAGCCTCTATCCTGGCCTCTACTACGCTCCAGTGCAGGGAGCCTGTGGGTGCTTCTCTGCTCCCATGGGCACAGCTGCCAACATCAGGGGCCCCCAGCCAGAGCCCTGCTCTGGCAGCTGCACCCCTCAAGCTTTTCTGTCCCTCAAGAAGTGGCCTCAGTCACTGGGGCGGGTGTCGGAAGCTAGGGCTGTGCTAGCCAGCGTTCTTCCCAGCCATCAAGGGCAGCCGTGCGCAATGTACTTGATGTGGTGACTTTTATTAAAATCTCAAGCTTGTAGTCCCCAAATACACTTAAAAAAAAGGAGGGGAGTGGTGGGTGGGTGAGAAGTGGGTGAAAAATAAAATATAAGTCCTGTTACTTGCATCCAGAAAATTGTACAGGTTGTTGATGTCGGGGCACTGACAAGGAAGCAAATAAGTCTTTGCTAGATGACGTCTGTGCATGTGGAAAACAGCCAAAGCCGTGAAGCAAGTTTAATTGGAAGTAAAGACAGCTGAAGGGAAGCATCCCATACTATAGACACAGTTATTGGTGCTGCAGAGTGATTAGCAAGAGCTGTTTATCAAATTAGGGTAAGTATCGAGGGAGAAGGGTGACATTAAGATCCATTTAAAAACTACTTAGTTCAGTTTTTCATTAATAATTGGTAATTCACCCTTAGATGCTACTTTCCCCATTAATTTTATCCAAAGACAATTTGGGGTAGGAGACAGCACACACAATTGAGAAGGCAGACTGAATGCGTCAGATACACTTGGACAAAGAAACGGTTATTTCCTTTTTTTTATATGCAATAGTTTGTGGAAGTAAGGGTCCGATGAAGAATTGCCTATTTTCTTAGCAACTGATAATAAGATCAAGACATTTACAGTTTTAGCAGTGCTCTGCCACAGTTAAATACTAAAAAGCCTTTTTCAAGACAATCCCCTCACCCACCCTGCCTTTCCCCAGCACAGGGTTTCTGTCTTTCCTGTGTGCAAGAAGTAAAACAAAAAAGATGGTGAAACCACTGGGCTGTGACGAACAGTACTGGGATTTCTGTCTGGCTCGTGATCTTTCCTTTTTTGTTACTGTCACTTTCGGATTAATAGCTTTGTAGCCAGTGTTTTCAGCCTTTTTTTTTTCTAATTATTGTGAACATCTTATTCACTGTGTTCTAAAAAAGCGGCTTCTGTTTGTCTAGTACAAGTCTCTGATAAATGTGTAGCTTGTGCTATCTCATCACTTCAAAATCCCATTTTGCTTTCGGGAGGAACAAGTAATTTCTTGTTGCCTTTATTTCATTGCTCTGTGTAGTCCAAGGGTTTCTGGGTTTCTGGTACAGGGACTCTCCCTTGTCACTCCTGTTCAAGCCACCAGGCTGCTGCACCACCCGTAGCTGTTGGGGGCAGCCAGAGCAGAGACAGATGAGCTGTTCCTGTGAGTTTTGCTGCTGCTGTTCAGAACCCAGCAAGTGGTTGTGGAACTTGAAAGGACTACATTAACTTCACTCTACATATCCTGGCATTGTCAGGAAAGCAGGAATGCTGCAGATCCAGGGAAGAGATTGCTTGGTCATGTTTCTGAGGTTATCTTTGCAATGGAAAGGACTCAACACCTCAAGCTGAAGCTTGGATTCAGCAGGAATTAATTTTCTGGCTGGGGAAACGTGGGTGAACTCACTAAGGTGACAGTTCCTACCAGCAAAGTTTTAATCTGCCGACTTTAGGTTTAATTTGGCTGTCAGGAAACAGTTGCTGATCAGGCCTCAGTGATTGTTGCATCTGGCAAAACGGCAAGTTGTGATGTAAATTTGATTCATTCTGGGGTCAGGTTAGTCCAAAAATAGGATTATTGCCTTTTTAAGCTAAAATTTTGCTCTAATTTTAAGAAAAGGTTAGAAGGACTTTCAGACCTTCCATTATGTGTTAGAGCTGTGACGTTTTCCCTAGAGGAATGACTTTACTCCAGTCCTTTGAGGCCTTTCATAAGTTAGTGCCACCTGCAGAGATGATCACTTCTTAATGGCAGCCTGGTTTATTGGCAGTTCCTTATGTTTTCAAGATGTGTCTAATTCAGCAGCTCTTAGAATTTGTCAAGTTGAGAGGTATCAAAAACCCCAAAAACTCCAAAGCCTGGTTGTTCTGCTCGTGCAGGAGCATCTACTTTGAGCTTCAGTCATCTGCAAATAACTGTGGTGAGTTTATCTTCTGACCTGAGGCAGTACCTGTGACTTGCAGATTGTGGCAGACCTTACTATTGCAAGTGCCAGTGGGAAAGGTCTTGTGTTAGCAAGGCTGGGAAATGAAAGAACAGGAAAACTTTGAAATAAAGGGGCGGTAAAGACTTAGTGGATTTGACTGAGTTGTGACTTTTATCCTGTCAAATCTAGTTGGCCTGCACAGAAGCTGTCACTGGGGTACAACCACAATGGTCACACATCCTATGGAAGTGTGGAAGCCCACGTGTGAAACCATCAGTATGGTTTGAATAAAATCCTAATATGTGTTGCAGAAAGCTGATTTATGGTATTAGCTTCCAGTTTTATTCTCCCTACTCTAAAGCAAATTGCAAGTACCTGAGAAATGCCTTTCAGTGGTAAACAACGTAATGAAACATCCCAGTGACAGTTTGATTTGATTTTGCAGGCTAGTGCTACCTAACTCAATTTCTTTATGAATGTCTGGTTGCATGTTGGCATCGAAAGAGAATGTAATTGGCAGGAGGGAGCTGTGCAAGAGAGATGAAGTTATCTGGGGATTCCCTCTCCCTTCCGGCTGCTGTCAGAAGGCAGGGTCCCTCTGTGTTTGTGCGGGGTACTTATCTGTGTCAAACCTTGCCGGTCTCTTTTTCACTTCCATTTTGTGAGATTAGTTTTGTTCATGTGCAGTCAGAGGAGGAGATTGAGCTGTATCCCCAGTTTAGATTGCCTACTAGTAGGGGTTTTCTGTCTGGATGTTGCTGGACTGTGCTGTTCCAGTTGCAGGAGTTTAACGCTTCCACTTCTTGCTCTGTTTAGTTTTCAACAAAAGCAAACTCCGTATGGAATAATCATGCAGCAGGCCCCAGATTCACCATTAGTGACCTGTAAAATTGGCAGCACTGGAGATTATTGGCAGGAGACGGTTTCCCTAGGCGCTTCCTGCCTTCTCGTGGAGAGTTAAGTTCAATTAGAGCAATGATACGCACAGCAGGGATTTTGCAAAGAGTCCAGTACTTGGTGGTAGCATTGCTGTATGAAAGGCAAAGAGATATCTTTGGCCTTTTTGTGACCTTAATGCTCCAGCTGCTGCCCTCTTTCTAACCTCTGCTATCTCTGGACTCTCACTAATGTAACCCTCTTTCACCTCTTCTTTTCACCTCCTGCTGCAACCATATCCCTCAGACATTTTTAGTTTGCATTCTGTGAGGTTTGTCTTCCAAAAAACAAAGTGGAGATTGCGGGATGTATGGCATTTTCCCCTCCATTCGATTTTTCGTTTCTTTCTGGGTTCTTACGTATTGTGACTGCCCTCAGATCTCTGTAATCATCTCTCTCTTCACACTTTTGTGATTTGCTTCTACTTTCGAAACTGTTCTGTTTCTAGATGTGGTTTCTTGGCATCCAGGTTCTTTGATTTCAGGAAATCCCACAAAGTTCAGTTCTGTTTCTTTTCTGCCACAGCCTCGTGATGACAGTCCCTCTTATTAGTCCCTTATGTGAAGAACATCATCCTGAAAATAACTATTTCTATTTTCTTTCTTTATTATAACTTCCAGCTTGCATTCACTGCCCTTATCTTTGGTATTTGTAAGGGCAACTTGTCCATGAATTCCTTATTCTCTGTGTGGAAATCTTTCTGGTTTTCAGGGTATTGAGAGAGACTTGCGCGGAACTTGTCTGAGATACTGACCTTTCAGGTGTGTCTATAAGTACTGTTAAAAGCATGCCTGGAATAGTCTTTCAGGAGAAGACCATCTTTCCTGATACAGGGTAGATGTTTATGGAATTTGGACATAAATTGGTAAACTGTAGTTTGTGGGATAAACAATCACAGTGCTTATAAGCTGTACTTACACTGGGGGAGAAAAAGACTGTGTGTTTTCATTGTGGTGTTGTTTGTTCTTACTTAAGGTAATAGTTAAAACCCAAAAGCTTTGAGTGGTGCTGTAATTGATAGTCTCCATTTGCTTCTTCCAACTCATGTGTCCTTCCTTCTGTTTCTGAATCGTTTGTGGAGTTTTGTGCTTAACCTGCTTTCTGGCTGTTAGTATTTGAGAAGAATGTACTCACACGGTGGCCAGCCTAATTAATTACTGTTAATCCCCAAAAATTGGCTGCCAAAAGTTTTGTTGTCCTTGAAGCTTTCATACTATGCATGCTACTGTAGCATGAGAGCATGAGGAGAAGCTGAATGTTTCCTGGCAGGTTTCCACAGAGAATCCCCTGGGCCAGCTTGAGGTAAAGAGGAAGAGAGGGAGGATGGATACAAACTTTAAATAGCATTGCTAGTCCCTGCAATGCTGTTTGAATGCCATTGAAATATTAGCACCTTGCTATTCGGCAGAAACTGTGTTAAAGCGCTTTGTGTAAACTGTGAAATTGTGCCAGTGGCCACATGCCCTGTGTAGGGTAGTAGACCTCTCTCTGGTGGAAATCAGAGAGCTGGCCTTTCACTCAAATGTCCCAGCACAAAACCTAAAACATCTCAACACAGACTCTTTCCTGACAGTGATTGTACATCTCAGTCAGCTTCATACCCATAATGTATTTGTGTTGGACAATTTGAGATTGTTTTGCTGTGTTTTGTCAGGGTCTTCCCCTTGGGCCTCTCTTTCCCTCCTCTCCTTCCCCAAGAGCTACTGGAGAAAGTGCAGAGCTGACTTAAGAGTTCCCCCTCACAAGTCATAACAGGAGATAGACTTAAAAAGTGATTGTGGAGGGTGGCTGTTTTCTTTCCTCCTCCTCCTCCTCCTCCTCCTCCTAGCATTCTGCTGGGAGTTGTTTGTGAATGCACAGGGGGTACCAGGGTGGAATTGATACAGATTTTGTCTAGTTTAGTTTATCCTCTGCCCAGACAGAAAGATGCATGCCTGAGGCATGTGAGTGCCCTTTCCCCATTCCAAAGAGGATGTGTTGGAGGGAGAGGAACTGAAAATAAATTAAGAAACAGAAATAAACATTTAGGAAGTATTATGTTATCTTAATCCCCAGTGCACTGCTAAAATAGAGATGAGTCTGGGAATTTCATGGAGAAATTTCAGAAGTGTTGGAGGTTCATATATTCCTGCAGAGCAGGATGATGGAGCAGCCAATATCACAAAATGTGTAGGCTCAGAGTCCCTTCTGGGCTGAAGAAATAAAGCCTAGAGGATTGATTTCCTGTTGGGAGTGTTGAGTTATTGTACAGGCTTACTGGGGTGTTTGAAGTTACATTGACTGCTTTTAAAGTTCATGTTAAACTATTAATATAGTTTTGAAAAGGGAAAAAAATGACACATTTACAGCTAATATTTTGGGAAACGTCTTCAAGACCAGGCGAAGTGCACGATAGCTTCTGTAGTTTTATGTTCTGTTTTGTTCAGTTTTCATGATGGTAAATGTGTTTGCATATCAAAAATTTTTGGAAAACAACCACAGTTATACAAACTGATATTACAGAGTATAAAGTAGGATTAGTTTATTCTTATTTTATGGCTTTGATTTTTTTTTTTTTCTCCTTCTACACAATTTGGCATATGCAATTGTAAATACATTTTAGGTGTATTGGCTTACATGGAAAAAAGGAAGTTGGCAGAATACTTTAGCTCATTCTTCCCCCATTTCATGCAAGTTCTTGTCTTTGCCTGAGTTAAGACAGACCTACATTTCCTTGCTTTCTATTCCTTGTAACCCCTACATTCACTCTTTGTTTTCTTGTCTTGCAGAACGAGCCTCTGACTTCAGGTTATCATGGATATCCAGCAAGAGACAATCAAGTAAGTGTCTGATTGCAGTAATCCGTGCGTCTCTGCACACTTAGGGATGTTTTGTCTGACAGCTTCCTGGCTGTCGTGTTATGGAGTGGAAATAGTTTTGTTCTATTGTGGAATGTTTGTGGAGACATATGTGATTAATTGAATGGGTTTTTACGGCTTTCATCAGTATGTGGCAAGGTGCCTGGTAAGGGGTTAAATATCATCCACATTACCAACAGCTCAGGAAATTCTTGATTTTAAAAATGTCACAGCTTAGAATCCCTGTCCTAAGCTCCCACTATATCTCCTCAGTGTTAATGAATGTAGATGTTCAGTGCCAGTGCATACTTGGCCCTGTTTTATACTTATTGCTGTAATTCTGGCATCTGGGGAGCAAAACAACACTGAGTTTTTGTGAGAGTCTGCTTTGCTGGTGGAGTAAGGAATGACACGTCCTGTTGGGTTGTTTCTAGTATCTGTGAACTTGTCTTGCCTTCTTTCAAGTCCTGCAGGGCCCCTGCCCCTTGCTCTTATTCAGGATGCTCTCCTTCTACAGCAGTAAAAATTACACTGTTCAGTGCACTTGCATCTGTGAGCATTCTCTTGCCTCCTGACAGAAGACAGAGAAATCCCAGTTGATGAATTTGCACGATAGAAGGAGGAGATCCTTTGGAACAAATGAAATTTAATGGTTGTAAGATACAACTGTCACACATTAAATCTCCCTTCTTAGAACAAAGTTTTTTCAGTGTTCTGCAGTGCTACTGCAAAGCAGAGTATGAACCAGTATAGCAGGAAATTAATATGCACAGAAAATCAATAATGCAGCACATTTCAGTAATGAGCAAATAACAAAACCAAAATCAAATTCTTTAATACTCTCAGGTACTGCTATATAAAGAAAGTGATTTTCATCATCTCTTGATGAGGCCTGGGTGTAAGTAGTAACAGCTTAATGGGAGATGTTTTTATGAAGGAAGTGCAGCATAGTGCAGCCTCAGCAACTGAAGAGCTCAAGTCTTTGGTGCTTGGTACGTGTGTACGAGTTTCCATATAGGAGGAAATTATTCAGAATGTCTTCTGGGATATATTAAACTGCTAACTAGCACAAATAAATACTACGCACTGGGATGCTGTGAGAGTTGTGTGCCTACTCTGTCCAGGCTAAGTGAGGTAAGCTAAGCTGAGAGGCAGAGTCGGTCCCAGATCCTTAAAGTGGTTCATACCTGCTTTTGGCTTTCCCATTCTGGTAGCACCTTCTGTACATTTTGGTGTTTCACTTTACCTACCCATTTAGGGGTGTTTTAGGGTGTTTTAATACCTACCAGTACATCCCACTTCACAGGTTTCCTCTTTCTCATCCCATAAGAACTCTTCTGATTTGAAAGTCCAGAACTGCTATTGCTGGCAGGTTGCCAAATCAGCATAGATGGGTATGGGAAACTGTACTACAGTCAGGATGTGAAATGAGAATTACAGCCTGGGTAGCCCTGGGAAGCTCTATATGGGTGAGCACAGGGAGTAATGAATGTTAGCAAGTGTGTCTATGTGTTTCAGGTGGCAGATAGCTTTATGGAATTTTCTTGGAGGACAAACAGCTGCAGTTTAACTTGTGTGTTTTCATTTAGCCAATCTTTGTAAAAAGATTTTTTTGGCTGGTTTTTGTTTTGTTTTTTTCTTCCTGCTCTCTACAACATTTTGATCTGTAGTAAGTGTTTGTCTGTCTGTCTTGCTGTGTCCCTGAAGCAGCTTAAATTCAGATCTGGTTTTCACTAATGAGGTTTCAAGGCTTTTAGCTAATCTCATTGCGAGCCTCTAACTTGATAGCAGCAGAAGTCTTCTGTTTCCAGAGGGTGGGGCTGGCGTGGGAGAATGAGCAGTGGCTGATCCATCACCTGCCTTTTTGCACTGGGAAAGGAGGAAGTGGTGTGGGAATATGTGTAGGGGTCCTCACCCTGTAACAAAGTAATTATGAGATATAGGAGCAATTGTGTTGGATTTCCTAAAATTAGGAGCTGGATTTGAGCTGGTGAGGGTAAATCAATGTATCATGCTCTTCCCCACTGCACTTCTTTACTGTAAGTACTTTTGCTGTGTTTTTTTTTTCCACATTGTTTTCTTAAGGAGAAGTAGCAAAGCAGAGCTTATTTTTAGGGTTTTTCATCCTGTGACCACAGTAGTCAAATTCTGACTCGCCATTTCTTTCACTTTATGTAGCATCCTGCTGGAATGCCCTTTTCGTTCCTTCAGGCTCTGAATGTCGTTAATTGCTGGCTGCAAACCTTTCACTGTGCTGTTTTTACACCCTCTAGTGGTTAAATCGTACCCAGATGTTCCAGGTTATTGGAGTTTTTTCTTCCTGCCAGTGGAAATCTGTGATTGGTTTGAGTCCTCACTTGGGCCATTTGGGAATGCTTAGGTCTCTAGAACAGAGTTGATTTTGTATATTTTTCCAAGTATTTAAGCATTCTGTTGTCATCATGCATGGGCAGCAGTACTGAAACAAATGAGATGGGGTTCATGTTGAGGCTCTTCCTCTCAGAATTCTGGTGTTGTGTGATTGCTTTATGATAACTAAAAGCTCTGGGTGGTTGTGCAGCCCCCTTGTTCCTTACCTGCCCTGCCAGAGTGCTGGCTTGCTGGACTTTTTCTGGTGATAGGACCTGGGGAGCACATGTGCTAAATCATTGTTGTGTAAGTTTGCCTAAAAAGAGGCTTTCTGTTGCCAAAGTGTTGTACTACTGGATCTATGTTACAGTCATGTAAGGAGCTGGAGAGCTCTCTGGGACTGTTCTCAGGAATTCAAGGTTTGCTCTGTGGATGTCTAATGCACATTCAGGAACGGAGGGATGCCCTTCCTTTTTCCAGAGCTAGGCTGATGGCTGGGACAAAGCCCGTGGTAAAGGGAGAAGGGGGGAACATTGGTGTAACATAGTGTAACATTGCTAACTGAGATGAGAACCAAGTCTTTTGGTGAGGAGAGCTTATTCCCTGGGGACTATTCAGTTTTTCATCCCTCTGTTATGTCTGCCAACAAAATGGTATTTCTTTTTTTGTAATGCAAGCACCTGCCTAAAATGCAGTGAACCAAGACTTCCTTGCTTCATTTCCCAAGCTGTGACAAACAGCTCTGAGGTACTTTGAGTTGGTCTCAACATGGAAAATGACTGGTACAGCTATACTGATACAGCTTTTACATACAGACAAACTCATCAAGAATACATATTCTGCTTCCAGAAGGCTGTTCCATGCTGACTGTGCCAGCTCATTTTGTATATAGCCAAGGCCCAAATCATATTGCTCTAGTGCTTTTCATGTCCAAATGTATTAGATATGATATCTGAGATTTGTTAGAGTGCTGAATACTGGCACTTCTGTGGCAGAATTTGGCAGCTGCACAGAATAATTTTGTTCCCCAACAGGAAGCAAAATGAGCAAGAGCACCTTGTTTAGCTGCCACTGAAGGGAAGAGAGGAGGAGAGAGAGTTTATGGAAGCAGGAGGTAATTGCACACACCAGAACTGGGTCAGGATGTTAGAGCTATTATACCTCTTCTGTTATGGAAAGTGATCCTCAGCTATCACAACGGGTTAGGATACTGGTTTGAAGCCTCTTTTAAAAGCTTGTACTTCGTAAGTACAATTCTTAAATCAAACTGGGCCATTGGCTTGGTGCTAATGTGGTGGAAACATCGTTACCTATCACAAGTGACACTTCCTTCAACAGCTTAATTTCGGTGGCTGGTTTTCCATCTGAGCACTCACCAGCTCTGACCTGTTGTTCTCCTGTATGTAGATGAAGCTGCAGCCCAAGGTAGTGGGTGCCTATGGCAACTGCTAGGAACAGCTTTATCGGTATCGTCTCAGTTTTGAGTTCAAGCTTAAGGTGAAAGGCTGTTAAATCCTCTCCAATTGTCAGCCTTTCCCCCTGGGTCCTTACTCACTTGCTGCTTTGGAATATCTGATGGGGCATCGAAGGCTCCAGGCGGATGTGTGTGCTGCCTTCCCTGGGGCCACAAGCTGGTGAGGGGGAACTGAACAGCAGTGGTGGCAGTCTGTGAGAACAGGAAGCATCCCCGTTGCTTTTTTCCTCCCTGTTTGTTTTCTTTGCCCAGTCCCTCCTGATGTGGGGAGTTTGGCAAGGAAGCCCTTCATCCTGAGATGTGAAGGGTGTGTGAGAGCTCCCATGGGGAGGCAGGACAGCAGGTCACCAGGCTTCCTGTTGGAGCTGGCTGCACAGGGGCACTGCTGCTCTCATTGGTGGTCTCTTGGCAGCAAGCAGCAGGGATGTCAGCAGAGAGTTAAGAGGGGGGAAACCTCTCCTCTCTCATCAGTGT
Organism: Corvus kubaryi; assembly: GCF_017639235.1. Taxonomy (NCBI): domain Eukaryota; kingdom Metazoa; phylum Chordata; class Aves; order Passeriformes; family Corvidae; genus Corvus; species Corvus kubaryi. The sequence goes on along the minus strand of NW_024582061.1, from coordinate 14,790,784 downwards.
GGCCTGAGACTCCTTCACCTATCTTCCTCTTCTCCATTATGTGGATAAATGTGAATTTGGGGATATTGCCACAACTTGATTAGCAGCTCAGTGGCCCAGCATTGGTTAGGATATCTACCCAAAATTTCCTTTATTTAGTACCAATAGACTTGAGATGCTCTTGTCATGAAGCAAATAAAAAATGTCATCCTGGAGGAAAATGGTTTGGTCACTTGTTTGTTTTCACTTGTACCATGATAGCACGAACCACTACAGTCTCTCCAGTGCCCTGCTTGGTCAGTTCTGTTATAAAGACTCCCTGTCTGAAAGTTCAAATCTAAGAAGTCTTCCTGAAAAGTTTTAGTTTTTAATTTGTTTTCCTCCTAGTAACTGGCCATGAAAATAAACCCTCCAGTGTGTATATTATTTGGCTCTGTAACCTGTGAGGTGGTGGCAGTGGATGTGTTAAGTTATTCAGGAGGTAGAAAGGAGCATGGTTTGTGTGTTTTTGAGTTGTTTGTTGCTTACATTCTTTGTTTGAAAAGCGTATTTAATACAAATTCTTAAACTCAGGGACAGAGAGAGGTTCTAGAGAGGCTCAAATAGTTTTAACACCTTACTCTGTGAGTAAATAGCTGGGACAAAGCTCAGGAAGCTTCTGAGATCCTCCATATAAAATGGAGAAGACCAGGCTCAGTGTTGCTGGTGCTTTTGAAGAGTCCCTCTTGGCTTGAAAGCAATCAACCCAAAATTTGGGATGGGACCAAGCTAATGAGGGGAAACTGCTCTAAGCACTTTCCTTATGTTTAAAATTAGGTGGATTAGGGTAAGTCTGCCAAATCTCTTGCATCCTGGCTCCTACAGCCTCTCTTCAGGCAAGCAGTGAAATGTTTCCATACTGTACTAGACAGGACTGAAGGGATATTCTATTACTGACCTAACTGCAGTGTCCATAGAAAATAAGGAGCTTCGTTTCAGAGAATGTGGTCTGGGCAAAAATGTCCAATGTATTCAGGAGGTGAGAAGCATCTGTGAGGCAGCTGCACACAAAGGCCTTCAAGAGTTTGTAGTGGGAGAACTGCTGGGATGTTACTGCTTCATGAAGCTGTGAAGAGTTTGGGCCAGTTCAGATGTGCTTATGGAAAGCCATTTAGCACTGCAGGAGGGGAGGAACTTGAGAAGTCCTTTACAGGATTGCATCCCACACTACTTAAAACTCTCAGTACATTCAGAAGGTAAAAATGTGTTGAGAGAGTGAAGAGAGTTAAATTACAACAATGTAAATTGTGATATTGAGAAGGAAAATAGAGAGCAGAATGTTTAGCTGAAAACTGAAGGAGGTGGTTACAGATTGAAGTTTAAACAATTAAGGATGAGTTGGAAAAGCAAGATCTACTGAGACTAATCTAGTGATACATTTCCCCTGAATCCAGAACTGTCTTGGTCAGGCACTTGCTAGATCATTTGAAGCATGAAGAAGTGGTTCCTTGTTTTCTCAAGCCCAAACTACATCCCTAAGAAGCTGCAGGAAAGATGAATAAGTGGGATTAAAAAAAGAAAAGTAAAACATACACCACCAATTAGCTTAGCTTGTTATAAACCTCCTTTCTGATATTTCACTCTGAACCAAGTCTCTGTGCTTATGTTGGCCACATTCCCCCAAATCTCTCCTTTCCTTTGTTTAGCTGATTTCCTAGCATCAAACCCCTTAAATAATACAGGAAGCATGATGTCTTGCAGTTGACATGAGTCTTGCAAATGGATCACTCTGGCTGTATATTTATTCCCCTTTTCCCCATGTCTGTTGCCTTTCTAATCTCTGAATACAAGGCACGGAATCCTTTCCTTACAGAGCCCTGAATACCTTCCATAAACATATCCAGCGAACTCCATGCCAGTGCGTGCCTTTCTCATCATCAATAACAAGAGACCACGTGGAAAAAAGTTGTAAGAGAAGAAATAGTTAAGGAGCGCACCTAATTCAGATACATGGGAAGACTTCCTGACAGTAAGCTCCTTAAGTCCTATGAACAACTTCTCAAGGGAAGTAACAAATACCTTGCTGATGAATAGTCCGCCAAAGCTCTGGGGTTGTAAGGCGTTGGCAGGAAATGGGTTTGGATGATGTAATGCAAATTCCTTTCATGTTTGAGTCCTCTGATTGCAGCAGTTTCTCATCTCTGCTTAGGGTTAAAGAGAGGAGATGTGAGTCATCCTTGGGGAGAGTACCAGGAGACCACTTTTTCTCCTGTGATGACCATATGTGTGTTACTCCATGTCTATCTTGGAGATTCCCAAGCCCCTCAGTTCCTTTGGCAAGAGGGACAGCATCTTGTTTAGATTTTCCCTTCTGAATGATTATGCTGGAGTGTGGCATGTGTGCTAGAAGTAGTCTGCAAAAGGATCAGTTGTAGGACTAAAACCAAATGGTGCAGAGAAAACAGCCTGTTGATAGCTATGATATCCTATTGAGGGCATGAAAGCAGCTATTCCGGGTGAGAAAGAAGGTCTCTGCCTTCCAGTGTTCTGGCTTTTACAGTGTCTAATAGCAAGTACTTACAGCAGAGGGAGCAGCGCCAAGATTCGGTGATACTTCCCCTCTGCTGTGCTCTTGAAGCAATCCTGTGGCTTTGGGATTTCCTGGCTATAGATTTTTATTCTTTTTTAAAAGTCACCTGTGATAGATTTTTTTCTTTATTGAATTTCTCTAAATGGTTTCTGAGCCTGTCTAAACCTTTGGCATCCACAGCATCCTGTGGCAACAAGTCCCTGCTTTAGGTGTGTTTTATGGGGGAAAAGTTCTGTGCATCACTGACTTAAAACTGAGGTGGTTTTAAAGCTCTCAGGTGAGGGGGGGCTTGGGGTCCTCAGCTTGCACAGCTGCACTGTGACTGCATGGGTGAAGGTTTTCTTCTTAACTGGAAGAAAAAAACCCATGAAACCAAAGCAAACAAAACAAAACTTCAACAGCTTATGTGAATTATATATATATATATATATAATTTTTAAAAAAAATTTTTTAGCCCCGTGTATAATACCTGTGCAGCTGTTATTTCTAGGTACCCGTAAGTGCCACAGCGTG